>NC_056729.1:1580654570-1580687070 GCF_019279795.1 Protopterus annectens
TTTTTGGTGGGTATTCCATAAAAAATTCTATAGCATCTTCCTGTGGCAAACTCTTCAGTTTCATTCTATGACATCCATTGCTCTGTCATATGGGAACTCGCTAGCCTATCACTCTTCTTCATTGCCTCAGAGTTGCCACAGTTTCCTGTTCCTTCCCTTGCTGTCCAGCTTGAAGTGAACATTTAAACTGATTTCCTATGGGGAGCTCCAAAATATCTTCATATGGCAACTGACCAATTGCTTCTCGTTCCACTGGTTTCTCCTTAAGTTGGATGTCTATTTCTCTGTCCTGTTGTGGTGCTTTCTGAGTTAGATTTTCTACACTGAATCCTTCACTTCGCAGGTACTACATAACCTCAGTTTCTATTTCTTTAACTTCTCCATTACTAATTTTCTTTTCCACCTTTCTTCTTTGTCTTCTCATTTTTTTGTATTGTAAAGTTTTCCATGTCTGGATTCCTTTGCCTATATTTCTCATCAAATATATTTGGTGCTGCTCTTTTTGTATTGATTACTTTTGCTTTCTCCTCTGCATAAATATTACATCATACTAAATCTCTTTTTCTTTCCCGTGTCCATATTTTTTCAGATGTCTTCTGATCTTCCTGTTTCTCCTCACTTTGGGGACTCGTTCCATCATGCTGTGATGTAACCCGTGTTAGAACTTCTAGGTTCATAGGTTGGTACTAGGCTATCGGCCCTAGGGCCTATACAAGCCTAGCCATAACAATTCCCTGGATATTTCTTCCCACAATATTTACTTCTCTGGACCCCTGTCTAGCAGGACGACTGACATGATCCCCGGGGTGAATTTCCTATCTCCCATCCAATCATTAAGGTTCCTTTTGAAGAGGGCCAGTGAGGCGCTCTGCTTGACATGTATGGGCAGTCTATTCCAAAGTATGGGGAGTCTCTGGGTCAGGAACCTATCCCTCCAGCATGTTTTGTTCATTGTGATGACAAAGTTTAGATCCCTGGAGTGTGTGGCTCTAAGGGATTTCTTTAAGTGGAGCATGTCCAACAGCTCAGGGTTTGACATGACCTTGTATGTTAACCAGAGATTGCCTCTGAGTAGATGATATGCCACAGAGTATAGCTGGAGTTTTTTTAGACGGTCAGCATATGGCATCTGCTTTAGGCCTGTGATTCTTTTAGTGAGGTATTTCTGTGGCCTTTCCAGCTGTTGCAGATGTCTTGTGAGGTACATAACAAACGGGGCATTATACTCTATAATGGGTCTAATGAGGGATGAGTACAGTAGGACAATGACCTCCTTTTTTTGGATGAAAAGCCCTTAGTGATGAGGTGTGCCACATAGAAGGATTTCCTCACTGTTGTGGCAATGTGGTTATCGAAAGTGAGACCACTGTCCACCTGTGTCCCTAAGTCTTTCATCACACTTTCGATGTTTAGTGTACTGCCACCTATGTGGTAATTCATGGGTACATGTTTTTTTCCAAAGGGGATAACTATACATTTCTTGGCATTAAGCTTGAGCCCATGGCTCTGGCACCAGGCATCTGTTTCTACACCATATCTTTCACTTCACAAAAACTGCATAACTTCAACTTCTGTTTTTTTTAACTTCTGCTTTACTAATCTTTTTTGCATTTTCTCTTTGTGATATTTTTTTTTAATTGTGAAATTTTCCATATCTGGATGCCTTTGCCTGTATTTCTCTTTGAATATCTTTGGGGCTACCATTTTTGTACTGATTAATTTGGCTTTTGACTTTGCATATATATTGTACCATATCAAATCTCTCTTTCTTTCCCATGTCCATATTTTTTTCATACTTTTCAAAAATCTCTAGGTTTTATTTATATTTTCGCACTTCCTCAGATGCTTTTTTGCCAAAGAAATCAAAGCTTCTTGGTCTATATAATGTTTTTCACAAATCTGTTGTATTAATGAACACAAATTTTTATTTGAAGCTTCTGATGGTTTTTCTTTTGGAAGTATTTTCTTTCCTCTACTTTCTCTCTTCATTTTTTTGTTTATATTGTGTCTGGAAATTCTGGGCTTTTTACATCATAGTAACAATACATACTTTTTTTCTTGTCCTCAATAGTATATTCTATCATCTTTATGGCTCTTCTTTGGCCTATCAGTTTTTGTGATTTTTGTGGACTACTACCTTGTAAAACAGGGGGACCATCGCCCCCCTGGACCTGTTCTGGTCCCACTGTAGGATTGTTTCTGTATTTTGAGGATTCTACACTGTAATTTTTTCTAGTCCTGGCACCAGTGCGCCTACCAAGATTAGGCACTTTTTTATCCTGGGTCTTGAGCACCCAGCTATCTTTTTAAATTTTTGATCTACTTCTGTCCATAATATGTGCTGTATAAAATACTGTCTGTATATCAGTGTCGTCTTGGTGAGATTTTTGTGTAAAACAGGGTCCACCTGGTGAAGGTACTCACCAAGACTTGAGGATGAATTCAGTTTCAGCAATACTACTCTCCTTTGCTTGCTGACTTTGTATAGGTAGCTCCATTTACAATCGCCTCTGTACACAATTCTGTATTGCCTTTGAGGTTGTGGAGGTAGCTAAAGAATGCATTGTGGTTGCCCTTATTTACCTCAAATTTGGCTTTGAGAGACTTTATTTGTCCTGTGAGTTGTTTGTTTAGTTTGATGAGTGTTTTTATCCTGCTGGGTGTTGTACCTCCTAATTTTTGCCATGATTGTCTTTCTTCTATTATACAGCCTATTGATGATGTGATTCTACCAGTTGGCTTGTTTTTTGAGTTAGTTCTGTACTTCTTCTTGGTGTGCACACCTACCTCTATGCAGGTATTAATATGCTTGCATATGGTTTCTGTGAATGGTTCATAGGCAGCAGTGTTCATAGGGTTTATATGGGCTTGAAATTTTGCTAGTTTATCACTTAATAGTAGGAAGTTAGCCTTAAAATAATTCCTGAATATCTCAGAGTTAGCTGAGGTTCCAGGTTTTATTTTTATTTCAATTACCAGAGAAGACATTACACTAGGTACTGTGCAGCATTCTCCCATATTAGTGAGGTCCAGATCCAGTATGGTTGCACCCCTTGTTGGTGTATTCACATTCTGGTCCAGGGAGTTTGTGTACAAAATACAGGAATCTGTATACCAGTACAGTTAATTATGCCAGTTAATAGTGGGATAATTAAAGTCGCCCATGAATATGGTATTGGGTTGGATGGTGTGGGTTTCTAGTAAGTTAAAATACATGGTATGGGATTTTCTGGGTCCTAGAGCCAGACCTATAGCTTGCAAGAAAGTGTGATTGGATTTTGCCTATGGTGTTTCGAATGTGGAGATGCTGAACTGCATTATCCTGTTTAACCAGCCTTGAGATGCATTTATTTTTGATGTAAATTGAAACATACCCACCTTTTAATCCCTGTCTGTGCAGTAGCTGGTCTAAATGCGTGGAAGGCTTTATAATCTTGCACTGTCGGTGTGCTGTTTGTGGCTTTAAACCATGTCTCTTTGACTGCACAGATATCAGCATTCTTTAGGGTGAAGAGAGCTTCTATGGAGTGTATTTTTTTTGTTTGTTTAGACTCCTAGCATTGAGCAGTAACACCTTTAGAATTTCTTGGTTTTGATTTGTTATGTTTGAAACACTTTCAGTGTGGCATTGCCTAAAAAAGGCTCTATGGGGAAGGACAATGTTTTAGGTAACATTTGAAAGCCTGGGGGGGGGGGGGGGGGTGCAGGTTATACCTGGCAAAACTGCGTGGTCTGTTGACCATCTCCTTTCATGCTGACAGATATTGTACCCCCTTAGAGTGACACTAGAAAGCAGGCCTGTTATTAACGTCAGTCATCTTTTGTTTGTATTGTGGCATCATCCTTGGAGAAGGTAAAATGCTGCTCAGTGCTAGGCTCGTACCAGCCTGGGACACATATTCCAAGAGTTGTACTACGTCTCCCTTCATATAATCTAGGGAGGTAGATCTCAGGTCATTTACACCCACATGGACTATGACTGAGTCATACTGGTACTTGTGTTCCAATGACCTGAGTGCGTGCATAATGTGGCATATCCTGGACCCTGATAATTAACTGACTGTTACTTTCATCTTATTAAGCCTGGTGAGAGGGAGATCAGTATGTCTCACAATGGAGTCTCCAATGATCAGAATGTTGGATTATGTGGTGGCTTGTCTTATGGGCTTAAATGTAGAGGCTCCATAAGATGTGGCTGTATGTTTTGATGTGGGTGTTATTTTGAAAGAGTGCATTCAGCGCTGCTGATGGTGTTTGTTATGTGTATTTCATCTAGGAGGTCTTTGGGATTTAGGAAGGTTACACTTAAGTGCCTTAGCATATGTGGGTCTATGTGTCTGCTTTGAACTGTGCATGATGGGTGCAACATGTGTACGACTGACAACCTTATTGACATTAGGAGTGCTTTTATGTGAGAACTTTGCCTCCAGTGACATTAATACATCTCTCACATACCATATCAGTTTGTTTGAGAATTAATTGGTTGTCATTAAACATGAGGAAATTTCTACATTGCCTCAGGATGCCCGTATCCACCAAGCTGGTAATGGAGACAGTGGGAAAGTTCATATCCATGGCAACAGGCCCTTTTTTATTAATTAGAAAGTTGGAGTATGAATATAAAGTAATGTCAGGAGTATCCTATTTGCAACTCCCGGAGCAGTGCTTATCACAGAAAGCTAGTTGCCCTTTATGCAACTAGGAGTTGATGAAACTTCAATGGTAGTTTTGCAGGAAAAATGTCAACTCGGGTGTTTGTGTATACAGGGTACTCCCAAACTTGAGGGGAAAGTAATAAGTATACACTTATGATTTATGGATGAAGTAGGTAGGCTGATGCTCTGAAGTTAGAAGCAAATCAAGCAGTGCTTACTGAAAAGACAGAATTAGCTTATTAAGAATGACGAGAAGAGGGGAATTGCCTGAATGGCTACAGCCTGGCTACTACTAGTGTTGGTCTTACCACAGCTTCACTCTGCTGGAATACAATGCTCCTTTGTTTCTTCTCTTACCATAAGCAAAACACCAGCACCAACTTCAAGATGTAAAGCAGACCACAGCCTGTTTGGTGACCCACAGACTTGTCCCAGGTGATGCAGGGGTCTGCAGGCTTGTTGTAGCTTTTTCCTGGTAGGTGCCTTGATTAGCAACCAGACCAATCAGGAGAGTCAAACACAAACACTCAGTGTCCAACCAGAAGCAGTCAATAATTAGTGTACTCTGCTTCTTCTCTCACCAAGAGCAAAATATAAGCACAAATTCTGAACTGGCACCTATGAAGCAGTTATTAGGCTTTCCGGTGATCAACAGTCTGCAGGAAATAATGTCCATGTGCCCCTTCTCACACCAGAAGCAAAACTGAAGCTCCATTTGAACAGTTAATCTGGCTAACTTGAGGTTCTTAACATGGAAAACAGTCTTACTGATTGCTTTCACCTCTGCAAGAAGAATATCTGATTTGAAAGCTCTTAAGGTAAGTCAGTCTTATCTCATTTTCCACAGGGACAGAGTTTTCCAAGATGACTACTGAGAGGCAGAATGTGGATTCTTCAGTAATTGGTGGTCTTGGAGTAGATGTTGCAGATTTTAAAGGTAAGACTGAAAAATTAGTTTATATCCTAAGAGCTGCAATGTGCACCAAGCAGTTAGATATGAAAGAGGGGGGCAATTTAAGCTTTAGCTGTCTAAGTGGAGAGCCACTAATTTGTAAAGAGGAAGATAGATAGGAAAGGACATGGGCACTTTGTATTCTGGCTCTATGGAATACAGTTGGATGGCCAATGAATTTAAATACTTGAAGGAAAGTGATTTTACGAGAGGATAATTTTCTGCTTATTCAAATGGTGAATAAAAGAGGAGAGGGAAGGAGATATGTGGCAAAAATCAGCATAGGGGACAGGTAAGTAGAAAGACAGTTGAGTTTAAAAATACAACACCAGGGTGAGAGGGTGAGAGAAAATTTAATTTCTGAGTGACTCACAAGAGACTCAGCTGATTTCTTTCCTAATTTAAATATGCAAGTAAAAGCAGAATATGAGGAAAACAGTGTAAAGAAAATAAATCATAATATACAAACTAGAAGAAGGCAATAGAGCAATACAAAATACAAGAAAGCAAAATCAAATTAACTTTCTCTTCACAACAAATTATGGCAGAGTCTGGGTGCGCTTTTCAGTAAAACCTTGAAATGTTTTATTTTACCCCTTAAATAGAATGTTTAGTTCCTAGCGCCACCTTTAGTTCGCAGTTAATTAACCTTAATTGACCTGTTTTGATTTCTGTGTGACTCACAAGAGATACAGCGGTGGTGTCTTTCCTAGTTAAAGTATGCAGTTAATAGCAGAATAGCGGGGAGGACATGCAGACTCTGCACAGAACGCACCCCGGCCAAGAATCAAACCAGAGAACCTCTTGCTGTAAGGCAACAATGCAACTGCTGCACCAATGCGCCATCCAAATAGAATGTTTAGTTCCTAGCTGCACCCTCAGTTCGCAGGTAATTAACCTTAATTGGCCTGTTCTAATTTCTGTATGAGTCATGAGAGACAGCTATAGTCTCTTTCCCAGTCCTAGTTTAAATATGCAATTAAAAGCAGAATACAAGTAAAACACACTGTAAATAAAATAAATCACAATATACAAAATAGAATAAAGCAGTAAAGCAATACAAAATGCAATAAAGAAAACAATCTAACCTTCCCCTCACTGCAAGTTGTGGCAGAGTCTGGATGAGCTTTTCCATTAAAGCTATTAGTAAATGGAAAATGTGTTCTAGATGGTGCCAGCGACATAACCAGCACAAATTCAGGTCTAGTTGTTCTCTGGTTTTACAATATTTGTGTGAGCTACTATCCTGTGGTATATCTTACTTCTCTTACAAAGATCATTTATTAGCCATTTCAGCATGTCTCCTCATGGATCCTCCTGTCTCAATTTATTTTAATTTCAAAATATTTTTAAAAGGTGTTTTGCATAGGAGGCCTCTAAGAAAACCGGTGGCACCTTCTTGAGATTTTAATTTTGTGTTAGAGAAGCTAACACTTGCTCCATTTGAACCAGTTAATCTGGCTGACTTGAGGTTCTTAACATGGAAAACAGTTTTACTGATTGCTTTCACCTCTGCCAGAAGAGTATCTGAGTTGCAAGCTCTTAAGCTGAGTCAGTCTTATCTCATTTTCCACAGGGACAGGATTTCTTTGAGAACTAACTGTTCCTCACCAAACCAAAAGGCAAGAAGGCACAAAAAAGTTGCTAGATAAAAGAACTTGATCATTTATTTGTAACAATAATAAAATAAACATGTGAGCGCCTTTGTTTAACAAATATAAACTTCATCAGACAAATGAATGAAATCAATCTGAAATTTAAATAGTACACTCTACTTTCTGATTGGATAACACTACTGACATCATGCCAAGAAAATTAACCCCTCGTGTCCTATAATAAATTGAAGTTCTCTAACATATATATATATATATATATATATATATATATATATATATATATATATATATATAAAAAATTCTAAACATTTGTAATTGTGCCAAACTGTTGTACATAAATCATAAACCTTAAATAATGTGTAAAAGAATAAATAAATTAATAAATAAATGCATACAAGCTGTTCTTAATGCATCTAGGATATACAGAATACACATCTTCTTATAAATGTTACAAAAAATGCGTATTATATATATATATATTATATACGTCTCTACAATAGGAAATGATTTTATACTATTTATTCATGCTAAATATCATACTGCCCCTTCAACTATTTTGTTTCTTTCTAGGGCTTTGAGTTTCAATACAGGTATGATGGAAGTTATTTCACTGATGCCTGGCCACTTGTCTGCTCTCAATAAAACCTGCCATTTTAGTTCTTTTACTTCCAAATGGACACCCCATGGTCTCCTTTCATCTAGGTCCACATGGTCAGTGGCCATAAATCTAAAATTGTGGTCAGTGTTATCATGAATGTATCTTGCCAAGGCATTATTCAAGTTGTTTTTTGATGGCATATACATATTCATAGATTCTGTGGCTAAATTTCCTCTCTGTTTTACCTATGTAAAACAATGGGCATAGGTCACATATAGCCACATATACTATTGCTTTGGAAGAGCAGTTGTATCTACCTTTGATAATGTATTCCAGATTATTTACAATGAATGAATCACTTACTTTAATTTTATGTCGCCAATTGCATGTTCCACATTTTAATGTGCCAGAATGGTTGTACCCATGCAGTTGGTGTCCACTCTTGAGGAGATCTTTTAAATTTATACCCTTCCTGTATGTTATTGTTGACCTGTCACCTAACCGGGTCTTAATGTCTACATCCTCCATAAGGATGTCCCAGTTCTTCTGAAAAATCGTAAACTGTCAGAATCTGCGCTGTAGGTTTTGGTTAAAGATTTCAGAAGTACATTACTGTTCCTTCTATTTGTATTCTGATCTGAAAAGGTATTCTGTGTATGGTTAGGTACAATAGCTTCCAAACTAAAAGAATCAATGTCCCATCTATGAGAACAATTTTCTATCCAAGAATTCTGTGTCACATGAAACAAGCTGGATTTGCAAATCAAATTGTCACTTTCTAAAATATTGCTATTAACTATGTGTCTAAAGTGATCAGATTCCCTCTTTTCTGTGACCTCTTTTACTATTCTGCTGATAACATTTGTCTTGTCTCTTGAGCCACTTGTCTCCTCTTTCTCCTTGTCTGCGTTTAAGTCTAGCGTTGCTCTCCAGAATTGAGATCACACACTTTTTAAAAGGTGTGCTTCACCTGAATCCTCCTAGGAAAGATATACTGCCTCCCTGGCATCTCAATTTTGTCCTGGAAAAAGTTGCTGTGCCACCTTTTGAATTAGCAGTTTTAGCTTCACTAAAATTCTTAACATGGAAGATGGTCCTTCTGGTTACTCTTGCATTTGACAGAGTAGTTTCTGAATTGTAAGTCTTTCCATAAGAATAGGGTTTTCTTAAGGGCTAATCCTCCTTTATGCCCAAAGTAGTAAATGATCTGTCATTGAAGTAATCTATTCCATTTGCCAACTTTTTTCCCTAAATCACAAAGGAGGGGATTAGAGGCTTCTCCACTCATTGGAAGTACATAAGCAGCTAAGATTCTGCCTTGACAAAACAAAACAATTTAGAAAGACTGACCAACTCCATTTCATTCCACAGGGACAGAGTTTCATTGAGAACTAATCGATCTTGCTTGCCTAAAGGCTATCTCCAACTAGATTTCCAAGTCCATTAACTTACACTTTCCACAGTGTAGAACAGTGTGTGTGTTGTAAATTACGAAGTATTCCAAAGTGAGGGAATGGGCATATAAATAGAGAGTGCTTGCAGGCAGGAGTGCCATTTTGAGAGAACAGCCAGTGTGTTAACATGTATGAGTGCAGCAGTCAGTCTGTTTATAAGTTTATTTAAGTTTAAGCTACTAAGCCTCAGACTTGATGTGTTTGTATATAATAAAGCTGCTTGAATCGAACCCACAACTGTGTGTTTTATCCTGACTGGACTAGCGACATGGTGTCAGAACCGGGACAGAGAGTGCAACTTCTTCAAGCTATGAGGTGCAGAGTTAATGGTGAATGTATATTGAGCAGATTGGGTGATGCAGTGCTCAAATGATTAAAAAAAGGCCAGAAACAAACATCAGGTAACCAAAACCTGCATAAATTATTTATTTTGTAAAGAAAATGATACCAAGCATTTGCAAAGCACAAAACGCATTATTAATCAAATGAGTAGCACAAAATGCATTATTAATCAATCAAAAGGCAGAAAACACATTATTGATGAAGCAAAATATTTGAAACCATGATATTTGATAGCATTATCAGAAATACTTATGAATATGTTCAGAATTACTTCCAATTTGTATAGCGAAGCATGTTTAAAGTAAAATGAGCACAAGAAAAGTATAATGAGCATGATAACAAGTCAAATGGGCATAACGAGTACAATAAAAGGGTAAAATAAGCATAAAAAGCAAGGTGACTGCATGTTTTTTCATAAACGACCATGTTTTGACATGAGCTACTATTTTGCATTGACTAAAGCTGTCGAGAGCTTAACTAGACTTGTTTAGAGTATCTCAGAGTGTGCGAAGTGTTTGCAGTGTAAGCTCTATTACAATGCAATTCTTTCAGAGTTTACTGTGTGCAAAGTACAGTTATTTCACAAAGTGCAGTTAAAGTACAGCCATTTTGAAAAGTTTCTTGTGCTGTATACATTTTATTAGCAGAGTGCAGTCATTTCAAACTATTTCTTACACTGTACAAAGTTATTTTGCAAAGTACAGCCATTTTGAGAAAGTTCTTGTGCTGTGTACAATTTATTTGCAAAGTGCAGTCATTTCAAAGTGTTTCTTACACTGATAAAGGGTGGTTTTGCAAAGTACAGTGATTTCAAAGTGTTCTTGTGATGGAAACCTATTTTACAAAGTGCAGTTATTTCAAAGAGTCTGTTGTGCTATTGGGCATAATTACAAATGCTCGCATAAGTTTCTGATATACATATATATATATATATATATATATATATATATATATATATGTATATATATGTATATGTTCATACATAATTCCAAGAGGCTTTATTACTGTGTGTTGATTTTGCAGACCCAGTCCACTTGTGTTTGATCATAATATTGCAGAGAATTGGAGAGTATTTGAGCAAGAATACAATATTTTCATACAAACAGCTTTTTCTGATAAAGATGCATGTACATGAACATCTATTTTGCTTAATTTAGCGGGGTCAGAAGCCATTGAAAGAGAGAGTTCATTTGTGCATGCACCAGCAGTATATGCAGGAGAAGGGGAAAATCGCCATATTGTTGTAAATGCTAAATCAAGGGAGGACTGTGAGTGCTTGAAACATAAATTTAGAGAAATATGCAACCCTCAGACAAATGTTACATTGGAGAGGCACCTATTTTATACAAGAGACCAAACGCCAGGAGAAACTTTTGCAGATTATATTACTAACTTGGGAAACAAGGCTAAAACTTGCAGATTTGGTGATTTGAAAGACAAGCTGATGAAAGACAGGCTTGTGTGTGGTGTTAACAGTGCTGCTGTGAGAAAGAGTTTACTTTGAGACCTTGATTTAACGTTGAACAAAGCTATAGAGATTTGTCAAATACATGAGCTTACAGAAATGCACACAAATATGCTTGCAAGTGATGATAAGAGCATGGTTTCTGCAGCCTCTAGAGTAAACATAGACACCATGCAGCATGTGGCTAACAGAACCAGGCCTAATCACATGGCAGTTGCAGCCCTTGCAGGATTTCCAGGGAGAACCCATACCTTTCCAGCAAGTTCTAAGACTAGCTCAGTAAAATGGACATGCTCAGTGGAGCATAAGAGTGAGTCAGGAAAACCCAAGTCAAGTCTTATTGTTAATTGTCGTAATTGTGGTGCCAATCATGAGTCTAAAAGTGGGAAGTGCTTAGTACTTGGTCAGCAAATGCCACAAGTATAGAAAATGGAACCACTTTCAAAAGGTTTGTAAATCAAGCAAGCCTCATTTATTTATTAAGAAAGGTCACTCAAAAAAGCAAGTTGATCATATAGAGAGCTGCAACTTTACTTTCTATGTAGATGGTGTATCAGTGGATGGTCAAAAGGTTAATACAGTAGATCTTTTGGCAAAAAACAAAGTGTTTTGTACTGTCCTGATCAATGGTAAACCCACAGAGCACAAAGTAGACACTGGTTCAAAGTGCAATGTTATGTCAGCAGAAACATTTGCTAGAGTAAGAGCTGGTGAACAACTTAATTTGGCCAGTTGTGCAAAGCTTGTTGCTTATAGAGGTGAAGTGATTCAAACCGAAGGCTCAATAGAGCTTTCATGCTATTCAGCTGGGAACAGTTACAGCTTGCAGTTTTATGTAGTCAAAAGACCTGTGCAGTCATTATTAGTTCTCAGAGACAGTTTAAGAATGAAACTGCATTCTTTTACCAGAGAAGTCCATCATGTAAGCACACGTCCTAGTTCCAGTTTCGCCAATGCTATTTTGTAAGACTATGCTGATATTTTCGAAGTTAGACACAGAGGTTAGTCCAGTGGTCAGACCAGCGAGAAGAGTTCTGATAACTATGCAGGACAGAGTCAAGGTCCAGTTAGATAAAATGGTGCAACAAGGTGTGATTTGTCCAGTCACAGAACCGACTCAATGGGTATCTACTATGGTAGTTGCTCATAAGAAAAGCTCAAATGAAATCAGAATATGTACTGACCCAAGAGACTTAAGTAAAGCATTAAAGAGACCCCACCATCCTATGCATACAGTCGAGGAGGTTTCTACCCTCATGCCAAATGCCACTGTTTTTTCTGTCTTAGATGCAAAGACTTCATTTCGGCAATTAATGCTTGATCGCAGGTCTCCACAACTGACTACATTTAGTGCACAATTTGGTAGATACAGATTTCTCAGAATGCCTTTCGGAATAAATTCTGCCAGTGAAGTCTTTCAGCATGCAGTAAAGCAAATTTTTTTCAGGTTATCCATGTGCTATAATAGTAGATGATTTACTAGTTGGAGGTAATGGTGAAGCAGAGCATGACAGAAACCTCAGGAAAGTTCTGGACAGAGCATGTGAAATGAATCTAAAGCTCTATCCCCTGAAATATAAGTTCAGGCTACCAGAAGTTACTTATGTAGATCATTTATTTACCAGTACAGGCTTAGGACTAGCCCCTTCCAAACAAACAGTTATTCTTGAGATGCCAACTCTAGAAAATGTCCAAGCCTTACAGTGTTTCCTTGTTATGGTTAACTATTTGGGCAAGTTATACCAGACTTCAGTGAATTATCAGCACCTTTAAGAGAGCTGACATGCAAAAATGTTACCTGGTCATGGTTGGAACACCAGAGAGCATTTAATGACCTTAAACAGAAAACTGCTGCTCCACCTACGTTGACATACTATGATGTCTGGAAACCAGTGATTCTTTCCTGTGATGCTTCAAAGTTCGGTCTTGGTGCAGTTATTTTTCAAGAGGCAGACCAGTGGCCTATGCGTCTAGAACTCTTACCCAAACTGAGATGCAGTGTGCTCAAATTGAGAAGGAACTTTCTGGCAGTTGTGTTCGCATGTTCGAAGTTCCTTGATTATATTTATGGCAGAGCTATCCAGATCGAGACTGATCATCAACCTCTAGTCACTATTTTAAAGAAGCCTATGTATACAGCTCTAGCAAGACTACAAAGAATGATGATCAGATTACAAAAGTACAACTTCAAAATGGTCTATACAAAAGGCAAACTTCTTTATCTGGCTGATATCTTTTCCAGATTGCCCAGAAATACCACAGAAAAGTTTGATGCAGAGAATTGTGACTTCAATGTCATGGAAGTGTGCATTTTTTCTACCACAAGACTTGATGAGCTAAGAGATCATATAAAGAGTGATGCAGTTTTGCAGAAGCTCAACCACTTCATCAGTGTTGGATGGCCATCAAAGCAATCTTGTGTACCAACAGAAATGAAACCTTATTTTCCTTACAGAGGTGAGATGCTGATGGAAGATGGTATAATTTTCAAAGGTCCTAAAGTTATTATTCCTACTTCCTTGCAACATGAGTACATCCAGATTTTGCATTGTGGCCACTCTGGTTCCGAAGTTACCAAAAGAAGGGTGAGAGGGCTAAAATTTTGGTCTTCTCTGTTGAAAGACATTGATAAAGTGCTTTCATCTAAACAGCATTTGCTAAAAGAGCCACTTCAGCTAAACCACATTCCTGAACTACTTTGGTCAACAGTAGCCACTGACATATTTGAGTAGAACAGTCAACATTACTTAGTGTTGGTAGACTCTTATTCAGACTGGTTCGAGATTGATCTGCTACCTTACCTAATGTCCGGTAATGTGATTACTAAGTTGAAACATCATTTCTCAGTCCATGGTAGTCCACGCAAAGTTATTTCTGACAGCAGTACCAAGTTTAGCAGTCAGTTATTTCAGAAATTTGCAAAAGAGTGTGACTTTATCCATATTAGTATAAGTCTGGAATACCCACAGTCCAACGGCGTGGCTGAGCGTGCAGTACAAAGTGCAAAGCAATTACTAGAGAGGTCAAAGCGTGACAGACACCCAGAAAGGACACAGCTGAAATCAGGTCTATAGATTGTTTTCCCTACTAGATTCTAATAACTCCTAACAGTTTGGCTATTTAGACACTTACCCTGCAATCTTTAGCCTTGGGGGGGGGGGGGGTTCTAGCCCGCTCTGTTCGCTACACTCACAACGCTCCCCTCCCTGCCCCCTATTTCCACTCGCCCCCAGTACCTCTGCATTTATTCATAGCCTTAACTGCACCCCTAATTGCCAGCAATTAGGCTACACCACTACGTCCCCCTCCCCCTACATCCAACACAATCATGCTACTACCTAATATAATAACAATCCTAACTTGCGTAGTTCTAGCTCATATTACATCCTACCAAGGCTCCACAGTCACATGCCCCAACAGCTTCCACTGTACTCTCTCAACATCCTCCCTCAAACATTTACTCTATAACTACACAACCCCTGCCACCAAAATCATCCTACCAATACACACACTACAGTACCAAACACCTAACACACTCAAAAATAAAATGTCCCTAAGATACCATAAGCAATTTACTATGTATATAAAACATATCTTAAACACCCTCTATAAACTAGCCCTCGCTGGAGACATACATCCAAACCCTGGTCCTCCCAAATCCAACCCAACCACAAACCCTAGTCCAAGCAACCCCCCCCTCTACAACTCAACTCCTAGCCAACAAGAAAACAACAGACCTACTTATAATGTCCCTAAACATCAAAAGCATATGCAATAAAATTCAAGAACTACACACCAGCATAAGCATATATTCCCCAGATATTCTCTTCCTAACTGAAACCTGGCTCAAACCTCACATCAAAAGTGAGGAAATACTTCTACCTGAATACAACATCCTTCGCATATTGTTCAAAAAAGGAGGTGGTGTAGCACTGATATGGTGTTGCGGTAGCGTTGTCGCCTCACAGTAAGACGCTGTCTGGTTTGATTCTTAGCTATAGCGTCTTCTGCGTGGAGACATGCGTGAATGGGCGTACCTTCGTTGAAGGTTGTGCGTCAGAGCTGGTAACTCGGCACGTAAAAATCAACTACCAATCATTAGCGGACCGGAGTTCCACTGTGGCAACCCCTAACTGGGAAAGCCAAAAGACACAAACAAACCTCAGTATTCAACTCCTGAACTCATCTGCCCCTCACCACAACAATGAAGAAATCCTTTATGCCAATCTCAAATTAAGCCCAAACAAAACAATCAGTATCATAGGATTCCCTTTCCCACCAGGGAAAAATATTACACCCCTAGAAAATCTCCTGAGCTGGGCTACTCTATCTCTACCCCAGGAAACCATCATTCTCGGTGACTTTAACATCAACTGGCCATCCTGTAATAACAGTCTTCCAACCATTCACCTTAATCTCCATGGGTTCACTCAAATCATTCAATCCCCTACCCGAATCAAAAACCCCCCTAACAATCATACCTTACTTGACTGGATCCTAGTCAACAAAGCCCCTCACTCTTACCTAGCAGGCTGCTTCCCTGGCAGTTTTAGTGACCATTCCCCAACTTTCCTAATTCGGCACCACACAAACAGTCTGAAGTCCATTATCCACAGGCAAATACGGAACAAGTCCAACTTCAACCCCAACTCCTTCATCTCCTCCCTGAAAAAAATTAACTGGTCACCACTAAAATACCTCAACCTAGATGAGGCTATCCACTTCTTCAACAGTACCTTCCTCTCCATCCTAAACACCCATGCTCCTGTAAGAAATGCCAAAGTCAGACCCAGGCGTGCCCCATAGTTACAGAAGACCACCAGAACCCTAATGAAATCCAGAGATAAAACCTGGGAGCACTGGCGACTAACAAAAAAATAACTCGGATAGGCAATTATTCCTTGAACTGCACAATAAAGCCAAAAAGCATATAAAATTAGACAAATCCCTCTACTATAAATCCACCCTAAACTCTACCAACCACAACCCTAAGCAGTTCTGGTCCACTATTAACACTATCCTCCACCCAGGGAAGGTTGATACCCCCAGCTGTCCATTCCCCCCTCCTCCAGCAATATTGCTGAATCCTTCAACAAACACTTCACTGAAACTATAACATCTCTAAACAAACAACAGTTCCCTACAACAGCCCCCCCCAACTCCTAACCCTAACCTCCCCACGTCCTCTTTTCTTCTTCACCTCAGTACCTACCTCCAGCATAAAAAGACTGTTGTCAAAACTTA
The DNA here is from genome assembly GCF_019279795.1 of Protopterus annectens. Lineage (NCBI taxonomy): Eukaryota > Metazoa > Chordata > Ceratodontiformes > Protopteridae > Protopterus > Protopterus annectens. Next base: position 1,580,670,897 of record NC_056729.1, read on the forward strand.
AACCCACCAAACTCGCAGCTGACAAACTCCCCTCTGAATACTTGAAAATTACAACAGATACACTAACCTACCCAATTTCAATTCTAATCAACCGTTCTATAACAGAAGGCTATGTTCCCTCGATATGGAAAATATCACACATCATTCCCCTCCACAAAGGTACCCCCTCCACCGACCTCTCCAATTACCGCCCCATTGCTATCCTCTCCCCTCTCTCCAAGATACTTGAAAAATGTATCAACACCCAGGTCTCCAACTACCTCCTAGCTAATAATCTCCTTTCCAAAACCCAACATGGGTTCAGGCCATGTCACAGCACTACCTCCGCAATGCTCTCCTTCACCAACACTATGCTTCACCACATAAACAATGGCCTCTTCTCTACTGCTGTATTTCTAGATCTCTCAAAGGCCTTTGAGATGGTATCTCATGAGCTGCTACTCTCTACTTTCCCCAACCTCTCCTTCTCACAATCAGCCTGCAACTAGTTCCACAGCTATCTACACGGACGCCAGCAATCAGTAATCTGGGACGAAAACATATCACCTTGCCTCCCAGTTAGTCTCAAAGTTCCCCAAGGGTCTATCCCTGGCCCTCTGCTATTTTCATTTTTCACTAACAACCTACATACTGCCACCACACAGGCATCTCTTATACAGTGTGCAGACGACTCTACTCTCATCTGCTCTGCCCCCACTCTACCAGAACTACAACAAATCACACAGGAATTATTCTCTTCTGTAGAAAGCTGGCTATCCAATGCTCAGCTCCTACTCAACCCAAGTAAGACAAAACTTCTCCTGTTTCAACCTTCCAAAGCCACCCAAAACACCCCCCACTTCAACATTCTTGCCAAAGGCAATACCATCATCTCTCCATCAGAACACACAAAATTACTCGGTGTGGAAATAGACAACAAACTTAGATTTGACACCCACATATCTCTGACAATAAAAAAAGTTCACAAGAAACTTGGTGCATTATATCGAAGCCACCAATTCCTAACCAAGGTGGCTAGAATCTCCATAGCCAATTCCCATCTAATATCCACCCTACTCTATGCATCCCCCATACTTACCAACCTTAGACAGATCTACACAAGCTGTATGCTTTTTACAACAAAATTGCTAAATTTGCCACTGGAACCTCCTACCGCAGCCATCATTGTATCTCCCTTAAAGAACTAAACTGGTTAGAACTCCCACAATTCCTTCACTTTAATCAACTCACCCTCGTTCATAAACTTATTAACCACCCCCTTAACATCCCTTCCCTTCAAACCCTTCTCCAACCCTATCACCCCACTAGGCCCCTAAGATCAAGCAACAAAAATCAACAAACTGTTATCAAACCCAAAAACTCAGCAGAAGAAGCCATATTTTCATGCACCATATCTAAACTTTTGAACAGTCTTCCATCAACTATAACTACTCTACCTTCCAGCAGCCTTTTCAAGACTGCTGTCAAATTCCATTTAAAATTGCACTGGCTTTGTCCTTGTTCTAATCCAGACTAACACCCCCACCTAGACTTTTAATCCAACTATACTACCGCCACTACTAACCACAGTCAGAAATAGCTAGTTGTCTATACATACTATAACATCTTGTGTGACAACTTTGTTACTAATATTATAAACGACAAGAAACTATCTTAACTTGCAAAATTTACTGTATATACTGTTGATAATCAATATCTTGTTATTGTATTAAAGCCAACAACCTGTAAAGTTGTTTACTATTGCTGTAACTTTGTATCTCTATTTATCATGTACATGATGTGGAGCTTTTCTACCCGGGCATCCGCTGAAAAAGGACCTGTGTCCAGTTGGAATTTCCTGGTAAATAAATAAAATACCAATGTTTTCTTGAATTTGCTTAATCTCAGAAATATACCCTGTGACAATTTATTTGGCTCACCTGCTCAGAGACTTCTGTCTAGGCAAACCAGAACAACCTTGCCTATCAGTTCCAGTTTGTTGGTACCTAACACTAAAAACACCAGAGCAGTCAAAGCCCAACTGTTTAAAAAGCGTTCCTTTCAGATGTCCATCTGTGATAAAACAAACATATTTCTTTGTCCATTGAAAGAAGGAGAGATAGTAAGGATGGAAATCCTTTCCCCTCTGTCTGTTAACCTGTTGTTCAGCACTGTTGCCTGTGTTTTTCTTTCATTTGTCTTATACCCTGACTGAGCAACAAATTTCCTTAGTATATCTCATAAACAAAGACACTGGCAACCTTCAAACACTGGACCCCACCCAGTTTGGGTTCGTGAAGGGCCGATCTTGTCTCCTGAACCTGATTGACTTCTCCGATTCAGTCTCCAGAGCCATGGACAAGGGTAAGGTGGTCCACACAGCCTATCTAGACCTTGCCAAGGCCTTTGACACCATCCCCCACTCTGGAATCATAGATAAACTTACTAAGCTGGGCATTAATCCCTGCGTCACCCAATGGGTTTCTAACTGGCTTACTGATAGAACCCACACTGTAAGAGTAGCTGACTCCAAATCCAGCTCCAGACAAGTGGAGTACCTCAGGGTTCAGTCCTGGGACCGCTCTTGTTTGGTATCTACTTCTCTGAAGTACAGGCCAACACTAAGGGACTCTGGCTAACAAAGTTCGCAGATGACTGCAAACTTGGAGCCATTATTGAATCCCCAAATAATGTGGATACTCTACAAAAGGGCCTTACAAAACAGATGCTTGGTGTCAGAGCCATGGGCTCAGGCTCAATGCCAAGAAATGTATAGTTATCCCCTTTGGGAAAAAACATGTACCCGAGAATTACCATATAGGTGGCAGTACACTAAACACCGAAAGTGTGATAAGAGACTTAGGAACACAGGTGGACAGTGGTCTCACTTTCGATAACCACATCACCACAACAGTCAGGAAATCCTTCTATGTGGCACACCTCATCACTAAGGGCTTTTCATCCAGAAAAAAGGAGGTCATTGTCCCACTGTACTCATCCCTCATTAGACCCATTATAGAATACAATGCCCCATTTGGTATGTTCCTCTCAAGACATCTGCAACAACTGGAAAGGCCGCAGAAATGCCTCACTAAAAGAATCACAGGCCTAAAGCAGATGCACTATGCTGACCGCCTTAAAAAACTCCAGCTGTACTCGGTCACATATCGTCTACTCAGAGGTGATCGCTGCTTAACATACAAGGCCATGTCAACCCCAGAGCTGTTGGACATGCTACACTTAAAGAAATCCCAATCCCTCAGAGCCACATGCTCCAGGGATCTAAACCTTGTCATCACAATAAATAAAACATGTTGGAGGGATAGGTTCCTGACCCAGAGACTCCCCAGACTCTGGAATAGATTGCCCATACATGTCATGCAGAGTGCCTCTTTGGCCCAATTCAAAAGGAACCTTGACGATTGGATGGGAGAAAGGAAATTCACCCCAGGGATCATGTCAATTGCCCTGCTAGACAGGGGTCCAGGGAAGTAAATAGTGTGGGAAGAAATAGCCATGGAATTGTTATGGCTAGGCTTGTATAGGCCCTAGGGCTGATAGCCTAGTACCATCCTATGAACCTATAGCCTCTCCTGATCCTCCCCAAATTTAGACATAGTTAACAGTACATAATCTGTATACAGTGACATTTTTTCTCTGTCTCTCTCCATCTGTAACCATTTATTTCTGATTTTCTGATTGACTCTTTTAGAGGCTCAGTATATATCACAAATAATTGTGAGAGAGGGCAACCCTGTCTTGTCCCTCTATCACCAATTTTTTTGACAGTATTGCTATTATTTTCACTGTTGCTGATATTTTTTTATTCATATTCCTTATCATTCCTATCCTTTCCCCAAGGAAGACCCATCTTTCTGCCATCTCAAACAAATACATTCATCTCACTCTATCAGATGCTTTCTTTGCATAGATTGATATTAAAGCTATCTTTTCTGTATTCTCTTGAGCCTACTGGATTATTATTAAAATTCTAGCCAGGTAATTTGCAGTACTGTGGCCCATCACAAAACAGTTTGGTCTCCATGTATCAGCTTTGATAGAGTCTTTCCCAACATGCCTTCTTGTATTTGTATGAAACATTTATACATGTAAAGCATTTATAATCATGATTTAAGATTGAGATTTGTCATCAGGATGCTAGAGACCAGAGTCTTTTCCCTTTTTCTAAATCATAGATACTACTGCCTCACTCTATGACTCAGGAGGTAATTTTCCCTTCATTGTCCCATTGGACATCACCACCTTTATCTCAACTAAATCTTCACTTGCTAACTCCCACATATCTATTGGTATGCCATCACTTTTGGGAATTTTCCCTATTGCCATTCTATCCCAAGCCTTGAGCACCACTTCTCTTCTCTCATAGTCAGACGTGCTAATGTTTGTTCTCTTGCTTTATCTTTCCATTTTCTGGGTACTTCCTATTTCTCCCCTTGGCTTTCACTCACTTCTCTGCCCTCTTCCATCTGTAACCCTTAATAGTATTCCCTAAGAACATTCTGAGATCTCCAATGTATTAACTATTCTGTCTCGCCTGTTCATGTGGAGCTCATGTGGAGCTTAAAAATCACTCTTTTTATCTTATGCTGCTGCTGCCCAAGTCTTATCAACAAGGCTTTCATTGCTTTGGAATTTGTACTAAAATATAGACACATTTGCCACTACTCTGGTTTCCATACTCTGTCATCTTCTCATCTTTGCAACACTTGCTTGATTGCCTTCGCCCTTTCTTTCCTATTTTGATTTTCTCATCTTTTTTCACCTTGTATTTCAGTCATTTCCACCAGCATCATTTGTTTTAACCTTCTGAGTATCCTGCAACAGTCTTTGTAATTTTTCCCTTTCAAGTTTTTTTTCCCTTTCTACCAGTCCCTTTCTTGATTTGTTCTAATACCTCAAAACCCTCTTCAGCACAGTGCTTCTCAGTATTTGCTTCTTTCTCTTCTTGCATCTGCATCCCTATCATTGCATGGTCTGTTAATGTAATGGGCTGTATTTTTGCTTCTCGCACCGTGTATTAATGTTCTGGACTAATATATCCTCTATGCAGCCTAGACCAGCTATTATGCATAAAGAAATAGTGTGCGAAATCCTGCCCCCCTACCACTCTATGCCTGTCAACTTTCCATCATCTAGCCATCTCACTGACTTAAAATAACTTTATAGAAATCTCCCTCCTTTGTTAATATCCTACTTCTTGGGCCAATATTCACCTTATGCTTAACACTAGTAACATACCAGTTTCCTACATAAATTCCCAACCCCCCCCCCCCTTTGAATCTTACTAATTCTGCCATAATTTCGCTCTGGATCCTAACCTTAGATTTTGCAGAATATATATAGTCCCTGTTTACGTTCCTTTCTCATCTTCAGTTATATCTTCCACCTTAAACATCAAGTTCTTTTTCATTAACAGTACTGTTCCCCTTTGTTTATCATTTCCCCAAAATGCACTTGCCATTAGATTATACCCCCCCCCCCTCTGAGTTTTTTATGATCGTCACTCGAGGTATTTTTCTTGTAAAGTCAAAATGTGATTTTTTGACTTCTGTATGTACCCCATCACTTATGTATGTATCTCATTCTTTGTTTTATTCTCTAATTCATTTACATTCGAGTTACTAATATGAAGTGCAACTTCTGTCATCTTTTTACATTCTGCTCTAGTGTTCTTTCTTCCTTTCACATAATCCTTTCTCTTCCCTTTTGTTGTTTGTGTTTTTCACTCCCAGCTCTTTCTTTCTCATTTATCTATTTTCCCAGTAAACATGCAGCATTTGTTTTTATTTTCTCACCCCCCCCCATTAACCTCTAACTATACACATATTTACAAATCCACCTTCCTGCTCCAGACTAATAATCTCTGTCTTGTATGACCGCCCCTCCAGCTCTTAATGTCAGAACCACGACAGTCTGCACCACTGCTTTAGGGTTTCTTACCATTCCTCTGGCTGCATTCACTGTATTCTTTCCAGACCTTCTCATTTCCACCTTTATGGGCACTACCCTATGCCTAATTTGGTTACATAAACATGTCCTTGGAGTTGGACCTGTCCTTTAACCTCAGCTTGTATCTTTCTGTCTCAACACTTCGTCTCCTTCGTGTTCTCTAATCCATTTCCCGTCAGCTGCTTTTAATTGCCTATCAGGCAATCCTTTCCTTATTTAACTTCACTCCTGTTACTGGCATTAACCTTAAATTTGCCATGTCAGACTTCCTCTTTCTAGTCACTGATTGTGTTCATCCCCTCATTCAGCCTTAAGTACTTTACTTATCAGCATTAATTGTTTTAACTCTTCTAATCAACATTGCCCAAGGTGTCCCAGATTTCAAAATGTAGCCATCTTGAGCCTTGGTTATACCTTTTCAGGAGTCCTTGCTACTCTAATGACTTTGCTATATTTAAATAAAGATTTATTGAAATATTTAATGTTAAGTTGTCAATCTCGCCTTCATTCTTGCTGGATGGGTTCGGAGCCGATCCTCGGCTCCGACTCGGCACTTGCTTAGCTTGAGAACTCCTTTTACCAGCTCGAGGCAACCCTATATCCCATGATGCAAGGCGGGACTACCTCAGATCTCGTTTGCCGCTTTGCGAAGAGGTCTCCTTTTTTGCCAGCTGAGGTAAGTTTGAGTTTTTCAAACAGCTTAAGTTAGGGTTTATCTTCCCCTTTTCCTATTTTTTAGTGTGTAGTGTTCTTACAATCCACCCTATTCCCCTTATAGTTAAAAACTTTACTTTTTATAAAAAGTTTAAAAATTTTCAGTTAGGCCTAGGCCTCCCTTATTAATCCCTATCTGTGTGTCTGTGTTTGTGGGATTAATTGTGTGACTGTTTTGGGGTGTGTGTGTGAGTATTTTTTTTACTTTTTTTCTTAGACTATGTCTAAGGAGGTAAAGGTCTCGGGCTTCAAGAAGTGTGACTCGTGCTGTCAGAAAATGTCTCTGACAGACGGTCACACTTCTTGTGTTTACTGCCTGGGGCCTTTACACCTGCAGGACTCCTGTGCTTTGTGTCACTCTTTTAGCCAGCGAGTCCTGCAGGAAAGGAGGAATAAATTAATCCTCCATGGCTTGCTAAAGCCGGAAGGTTCACCCACTAAACCTGGGTCCAGTAAGCCTTCCAAGCCATCTAAGGGTCAGGCTATAGCTTCCAAGCCTTCCCCGGTGGCTCCGACTCCTTCGGAGTCGAGATCGGCTCCGGCCGGAGCCAATCTTTCTTCTTCTCAGGTAGGGTCGGTTCCGATCGGTTCCGACACCCAATCTGCTGTGGAGCCGACACATCCAGTATCGGAGCCAAGAAGCCTTCGGCTCCATCTGGAACCCATAGGACGTCGGCTCCGATGACTTCATCCAAGAAGATATCTCGGTCCCCTTCTTTGGAATCTATCCACTCGGCTCCGGGGTCTCCTCTTTTGTCGGAGCGGAGTCATCGGAGCCGATCTTCGAGATCTTCCAGGCTGTCTGACCACGATTTAGAGAGGGTGGTAAGCAGGCTGTTAAAGTCGCAGGCACTGGCCCAAATGCTCCATAGCCCGTCTCAGCAGACTTCGGCTATTGCTTCACCCCTTGAACTTCCTCCTCCGACTCCCCACCAGAGTTCGGAGCCGGAGCTTCTCGGGACAGTGACTGTGTCGGCGCCGGAACCGATACATCCTTTTTCGGCTCCGTCGTCTTCGGCTCCGATCTCCTCCTTGAGACCTTCCTTGGAGGGATCCGGTCGTCGAGTTTCCTTTGTCGACTCCGAGGGGGCTAGTGGCATCGGACCCTTGTCTGACCCCGCTCTCCCTCTCGGGGCTTCGGCTTTGGTAAGCTCGGCACCGACATCGGCCTCGGAGCCTTCCCTCTCAGTTGAGCCGGGAATTCCTATTTCCTCGGAACGGGAATATTCCGGTCTCCCGGGGAGGGGAGCCTTTGAGGTGATGAGGAGTGTCCTGGCACCTGAGCCAGGTCAACGGTCCATCCCTCTAGCTCCTCCCTCTTCGGTGCCTGTAGACGCCTCTTGCCAGCCTCTTGCTCTCAGGCCCAGGGATCCATCGCCCCAGGTTTCCCCATTGGGAATATCTTCCTCTTCCGAGGTTTCTCCTGACCCTGCAGGGGAACCCCCTCGGAAGAGGACGTGTAAGAGGAAACACACAGACTCCCCTGAGTCTACTACATCTGATACCGACTTAGATGAGTCGGAGGGTTCCCCACGATCCCCCTCTGAGAATGTCTCCTTTTCAGACATCCTTGAGCTCCTCAAACAGAGGGGGACTTGGCCCTCCATTGACCCCTCCGAGGATGAGTCGGTAAACCTGGAGGCTTTTGGATCCCGACCCTTCACCTCCTGGGTGTCTCCGCCTTTCGACCCACTTATGCAGGTAGTGGCTCGGAAGGCGTGGGCAGCTCCAGATTCTGTGGAACCTGTCCCCAGGAGACCATCCAAATTTATTACGGCCCCTACAGACAAGCAGTTTCTTTCCAAGGGCGTCTCTGTGGATGCTATGGTGGTGGCGGCGGCCACCAAGAAGGAACTTGCAGATCCTTCAGTACCTGTCCATCCTCCTAACAAAGATTCTAGGAACATGGACAGGTATGGAAAGCGGATGTTTTCTTCAGTGACCTTTGCTATGCGTTCGCTGAACTACCTTTGTCACTTCACCAGGCTTCAAAGAGATATTCTCAAGGAACTAGGTGAAGTGTTCCAGGATCCTTCTGCTGCTGGGGCTCAAGAAAAGATTGCCTCACAGCTAGCAATCCTGAATTCCTTAACCAACTCCTCCATGCGGCTCATATCCTATGCAGCCGATGGAGCGAGCAGGGCCGCAGGCACAGGAGTGGCTCTTAGACGTCAAGCCTGGATGCGGCTTTGTAATTTTGCGGACCCCTTTAAGGCGTCCTTCACCAATATCCCCCTTTGACGGTTCGGCTTTGTTCGGACCTCAGGTGAAGGAAACCTTGACCAGGTGTGAGCAGGACGGTAAAACTCTTTCTGCCGTTGGAGTCCATTTTTCCACCCCTTCTAGACCCTATCCCAAGGGTCAGAAGGGAGGGAAGATGTGGTTCTGCAAAGCCCAAGGAGCTGCGCCGGACACACGTGGTCAGTTTACCCCCAGAGGCAGAGGGGGTAACAATAATAGACGCCGCCCTAGAGGCAGAGGGGGTCCTCAGAACCAGGGCAACAGGGAGTCTCTTCCTGAGAAGCCCTTTCAGCACCCCTGAGGTGTTGCCCGACTGTCCACCCTTGGAGGCAGTCGGGGGAAGGATTTCGCTGTACCCAGTAGCCTGGCATTCCCTTTCACAAGATATGTGGGTACAGTCGATCATATCCGAGGGTTACAAAATCCCCTTCGAAAGGTATCCCGTACCTCAACAATCCCTTCCAGACATCTCACCCGGTCAAAGGGATTTGGCAGAACAGGAGGTTTCAAAGCTCCTAGAAAAAAGAGCCATCCAGACTGTTCCGGCAGACCAAGTAGGATCCGGCGTCTACTAGAGATTCTTTTTGGTCCCCAAAAGGACGGGAGATTGGAGACCAATATTAGACCTGAGCAGTCTAAACAGATTTGTCAAGAAGGCAAGATTCCGGATGGTCACGCTTCAGTCCATTCTGCCCTTTCTGGGCAAGGACAACTGGATGTGCTCGATAGACCTTCAGGACGCGTACTATCACATAAAGATTCACAGGCGCTCCAGAAGGTTTCTCCGCTTTCGGCTAGGGACCAGTCATTATCAATTCAGAGCCCTGCCCTTTGGCCTCACTTCAGCCCCCAGAGTGTTTACCAAATGCATGGCAGTGGTCACAGCTCATCTGAGACATCAAGGATTCCAGGTGTTTCCTTATTTAGACGACTGGCTCCTCTCCGCCACCACCAGGCGTCAGCTTCTTCAGACCAGAGACTACACTCTGCAGCTATGCAAGAGTTTGGGAATTTCAGTGAATTTCGAAAAATCTTCTCTGCGGCCTTGCCAATCTATCACCTTTATAGGCGCAGAATTAAACACCGTCAAAATGTTAGCCAGACTAACAGATCAAAGAATTCTGGACATCCAAAAATACGTTTGGATTTTATTGCAGAGCAGCAAAGTCAAAGCCAGATTGATACTAAAGGTTCTAGGTCTTATGGCTGCGGCCATTGTTCTTCTACCACTGGCTCGCTTCCACATGCGTCTTCTGCAGTGGATGTTATTCACTCAGTGGTCGTTCCACAGTCTTCCGATGAGTCACGAAATCTTAGTCACACAGTCGTGCAGGACTCATCTGAACAGGTGGATATCTTCCCCTCTTCTTCATCAGGGCCGACCTTTTATTCCCCCTCCTCCGGTTGCCACAGTTACTACGGATGCCTCTCTGATCGGGTGGGGGGGGGGCATTATCAGGGCAGGATGGTCCACGGGATATGGCAACCCATAGAATACCATCTGCACATAAATGTCCTGGAGATGAGAGCGGTGCTTTTAACGTTGCAAGCCCTCAACGACTTTCTTCCCGCGGGGACTATTGCAGTGCAAACGGACAACATGTCCGTGGTCTGGTACATCAACAAGCAGGGCGGGACCAGGTCCTATCCGTTGTGTCGAGAAGCTCTCAGACTTTGGCAATGGGCAATCTCCTTTCATCGGTTTCTGATAGCAACGCACATCCCCGGCAGGTCCAACCTCTTGGCGGTCAGGCTGAGCAGATCCATTCTCATGCCTCACGAGTGGTCTCTCAATCAATCTGTAGTGGACCAGATTTTTCTGAAGTGGGGCACACCTTGTTGCGATCTTTTTGCTACACCCCAAAACAACAAGTGCCCCGATTTTTTCACCCTCTTTCCCCTACCAGGCCAACCCCTGAGAGACTCTCTAACCCAGGATTGGCCCCGGCGACTTCTGTACGCTTTTCCTCCTTTTCCCTTGATTCCACAAGTCATTCAGAAAGCCACCGTTTTGAGGGCCAAGTTGATTCTCATTGCCCCTTACTGGCCTCGACAAATTTGGTTTCCGTCTCTGCATCGTCACCTCCTGGTGCAGCCCTGGCATCTGGACCCAGTTCCGGATCTTTTGATCCACCAGTCGGGTCAACAGCACCGTGCCATTCATTCTCTCAACCTCACTGCTTGGTTGCTCCACTTCCTTCCCTAGCCAGGCTTCCTATGATCTCTGATCCGGTCAGAGATATCTTAGTGGCTTCTTTGAAGTCGTCCACCAGAACCGTTTATGCTAGCAAGTGGCGACGTTTTTCCATTTGGGCAAATTCCAGAAATATTGATCCCTTTACTGCTCCTGTGCATTCTGTTTTAGATTTCCTGGCTGAAGTTTTTCAGTCAGGATCTTCTTCACCTACAGTTAAAGTTCGACTGGCTGCTATTTCCAAGTATCATGTTGGCTTGCAAGATCATAACATTATGTCACATAGACTATGCAAGGCCTTTCTGAGAGGAGTGTTTCTCCTGAAGCCTCCAATAAAACATCCTCCTCCACAATGGGATCTAAATTTAATGTTAGCATCCTTAATGTTACCACCCTTCGAACCGTCTGCTTCATGTTCATTGAAATTATTGACCTGGAAAACTATATTTTTACTGGCTGTCACTTCAGCAAGAAGGGTTTCCGAGATTCAAGCTCTCTGCATCCGTTCCCCTTACTTGGTTTTTCACAAGGACAGGGTATCCTTAAGAACGAACCTGTCCTTTCTCCCCAAAGTTGTTTCTCAAACTAATATTAATCAATCCATCGATCTACCAGTCTTTTTCCCAAATTATTCTGACAGAGCTGAACAAAAGCTTCATTTTTTGGATGTCCATCGTCAGCTCCGGTACTATTTGCATAGAACGAAACAATTCAGGAAATCGGACCAATTATTTGTCTCCTATGCAGAAAACAGGAAAGGTCTCCCAGTTTCTAAAGTGACCTTATCCAGATGGTTGTCTTCCACCATTTCTTATGTGTATTCACTCAGAGGCAAGCAACTACCTTCTAAACCGAAAGCACACTCAACCAGGAGTCTATCCACTTCTGCAGCCTTTCAGGATAGACTACCCATTGATACCATTTGTGCAGCAGCTACTTGGGCCACTCCTCATACCTTTGTCTCTCATTACAAGTTAGATTTGGCCTCCAGAGACAGGGCCAGTTTTGGTTCCACAGTTCTCAAGAGTCTGTTCCATTGAGCCACCCGGGATACAGGTGCTAGGGACGCGGTCCCATCCAGCAAGAATGAAGGCGAGATTGACAACTTAACATTTAGAAGTTATGTACCTACCATAACGTTCCATGTTAGTTGTCTTCTCTCGCCTTCTTTCTTGCGTCCCTCCCTCCTTCCCCCTGGCCTGGACAGATCTTGAAGAGTTCCTCTTCTCAGGTTGTTTCCTCCTGAGCCTTCATTAGAGGACTCCTTTATTATGAACTTGGTTTTCCTAAGATATATTAGGTTAGTCCTTAGCAGGGTAGGTTAGCTACCAAACGAGATCTGAGGTAGTCCCGCCTTGCATCATGGGATATAGGGTTGCCTCGAGCTGGTAAAAGGAGTTCTCAAGCTAAGCAAGTGCCGAGTCGGAGCCGAGGATCGGCTCCGAACCCATCCAGCAAGAAAGAAGGTGAGAGAAGACAACTAACATGGAACGTTATGGTAGGTACATAACTTCTAATTTATGACTCTTGTTTTTATAAACCTAATACGTTCTTTCTTTCCCCATGTCGCTCTGAGTTAACATAAGGTTTTTCATTTATAGCCTCAATCTTGCCACTCCCATTTTGCTGCTGCACTGATAGGAAGCCATCTACCATAGACAGCTACTTCCATGTGTCAAATTAGTCTTTACATTTTCGAGATCATAGCTGCTCCAGTAGCTTTTCCGTAATTAAACAAAAAGTCATTAAAATATATATTCATGACACTGCTACTTATACACAAGGTTTTCTCCATTGTGGGCTTTTGCTCTGATTCCACAGTTAATTATTTTTTGCTTACCTGCTCGGCATACTCTGCCACACTTCATTGTCATGTTGCTGCCATGCTCTAGTTTTGTTCCATAGAAGAGAGAGACTTTCTTTCTTCATGCCTTTGTGAAATAACCCAAGGTTCTTCACTTACAGTCTCAATATTGCCATAACCGTTATGCTGTTACATCATCAGGAAACAGTACAACATAAGCTACTACCTCCACAAGTCTAAGTAGTGTTTCCAGGTTTTACCTCTGTCAGAGCTGATTGCTTCCCCTCTTAACTTTTTTTTTTGGGGGGGGGGGGGGTCCCTGCATTATCCTACAGCAGTTCTAACAAGTTCCTCATGTCCATGCTCGGTCTGCCAGCTACTTCTCAGCCCCCAGACTTCCCACAATATATTTGCTGGGGCCTGTCATGGAGCTGAAGGGCATCATGGGGGTCTCGACTATCACCATTCCACTGGGAGATTTTTGCTATACCCTAACCTCCATTCCCCCTCCCTGCTGACTGTATGTAGTGTCCATAGGTGAACATGCTATGGGGATGTTGCTGTTAGTTGCCTGAGTCGCTCATTGGGCTCTAGTGAGGGCTTTATCCCTCTATGCCACCACAATGGCAAAGCTTTTCCCTAATATCTTGATTACCTACTAATTGCATTTACTTAAATTTTACCAACAAAGCAAAAATCCACTAGGAACTTACATCTCTTCTGCTATATTTTATTGCCTCTTCTCTTATTTTATTTACTCCAATGAGCTACCCTTGTCATGTAAAAAAATATATTTACTGACCCTAATAATAGAGGCGTGGCCACCAAAAGGAGTCACATATATCCATATAGTCTTTCTAAGCAGTTCACCTTTCATTTTACGTACAGAAAGCACAGTCCTCCTTTACGATCTCTTTGCTGCACTTGATCTGGCCTCTCTAATCAGCTCAGCCCTTTCTCCTAGTCTTTTTTGCTTGAGAAGTAAGGGGAAATAATCCCTGTCCTGATCTCCATTTCTTCTGTCCTTTTTTCTCCCTGATCTTAACTTTCCTGTTGCTCCTCATTGATTGGATATCCACTATAGTTCACCGGCTTCTGTAGCATGGCAGTTGTCTCATTTGAGTTTAAGAAGGTTATTACTGCATCCTGCATGAAGATCCTCAGGGTTGCCAGATGCATCACTGTCAATGTGATTCTATACTCTTTACACATCTTAATGAATGGGCTGAAAGAGTGTATTTCCTTAGATTCTCATCTTCAACCTCAGAATGGGCTTTAACATGGGTCGAGATGGGGGCGAGATTTGTACTTCGACAATGTCACCGTTTGGCCTCCGGACTTTGGTACAATGGATTCGACGGACGTCGGATCGACCTTACCATAGCAAACCAGTGTTCACCAACCAAGTGCATGGCAGTGGTCACAGCTCAACTAAGACTGCAGGGAGTCCAGGTGTTTCCATACCTCGATGATTGGCTTCTCACAGCTCCCACCAAGCATCGACTGGTCTCAGCTACTCAGTACATGCTAAGCATGTTCGACCAGTTGGGAATCACAGTGAATACCCAAATTGAATCTGATCCCTTCTCAAAACTTGGAGTTCATCGGAATTCAGCTAGACACTGTGTCAGAGATTGCAGTGTTACCTCTCAGGCGTGTTCATCTTATCAGATCTGGTATTCAGTGCCTCCTAGATCTGCCTCGTCCCAAGGGTCACTTCATTTTCATGGCCTTAAGGGTCCATGGTGGCAGCCATTTATCTGGTTCTGTTAGCCAGGTTCTACATGAGGGTTCTGCAGTGGACTCTAGCAGTCCAGTGGTTGTCTCTTCCTCACTCAATGACAACCTCAATTCGTCTCACCTCTGTCTTTGTTTGTTTGTTTGTGTCTTTCGGATTTTCCCGGTTAGGTGTCGCCACAGCAGAACTCCGGTCTGCTAATGATTAGCAGTTGATTTTTATGTACCGGCTTGCCAGGCCTGACACACAAATTTTAACGAAGGTACGCCCATTCACGCATGTCTCCACGAAGAAGACGCTCTAGCTGAGAAGCGAACCGGATAGCGTCTTACTGTGAGGCGGCAACGTTACCGCAGCATCACGTCTCACCTCTGTGTGCAGGCATCATATCCTTTGGTGGATTCATTCTCCTGACTTCCTTGTTGGCAGACAGTTTTCTGTTCCTCCCCCTAGTGCCACGGTGACCTTGCATGCCTCCCTGTTGGTTGGGGGTGGGGGCATTACCAGGGAAAGACTGTTCAACATACGTGGACCCCTGCAGAGACCAAACTGCACATAAAGGTACAGGAGATGAGAGCAGTTCTTCTCATGTTGCAAGTCTTTAAGGACTGTCTCCCTCTAGGTACGATTGCATTTCACATGGAAAATATAGCAGTTGTGTGGTACATCAACAGGCAAGGGGGCACATGTTCTTATCTGCTTTGTGGCAAGGCCATGACAGTATGGCAATGGTGATGCCCTCAGGGCACTTTCTTCTTGCAGCACACATTACCGGGGAGTCCAGCGTGTTAGCAGACAGACTCAGCAGGGACATCCTGAGTCCTCATGAGTGGTCCCTGAATCTCTCAGTGGCAAAAGAGATTTTCCTTTGATGGGGTCATCCGATCTGCGATCTGTTTGCTTCCCCTCATAACCACAAGGTCAGCTAGTATTTTGCCCTGATTCCCCTAGCCGGGGAGTCCCCCAGGGACACTCTGGTTCACGATTGGCCTCCGGGTCTCCTTTATGCTGTCATTCCCAGAGTACTTCAGAAAGCTCGACACCTCCTTGCCCCTTTTTGCCTCTGCAGGTGTGGTTTCCCATCCAACGGTCTCACCTGAGGTACCTCCCTTGGGTACTAGATCCCCTTCCGAATATCATTTCTCACCCCTCCAAGCTTCCAATCCCAAATCTTCAGACTGCATCTGACTACATGGTTTGTCCACTTCCAATAATCTTAAATCAGTCCAGGCTTCCATTGCCCATCAGAGACATTATTCTGGGCCTGTCAGAAGGCTTTCACCAGAGAGGTGTATGTTAGCAAATGGAAAAGGTTTTCTGTTTCGGCCCAGCAGTATAATCTGGACCCCTTCTTGGCTCCCATTCCAGATATCTTACTGTTCTTGTCTTCACTCTTTCAGGACGGAGCTAGTTTATTCTACTATCAAATTGTAATTGGTAGCTATTTCTATCTTTCATGTTTGTGAGGAGCATACTTTTTCTTCTCGTCTTTGTAAGGCCTTTTTGAAAAGTGTTTTCCTGCTGTGGCCTCCAG
>NC_056729.1:1580692070-1580699570 GCF_019279795.1 Protopterus annectens
AGTTTTATATACACATCAGGCATATTTTTATCAACCATAGGAGAGGATGTGGACAAAAATTAAAAGATTTGTAGGAAGGAGGGCAAGATAAGCTGATCCTCCCAACAGAACAAGGTGGTTTAGGATTCACTAATTTGAATGGATATTTTACAGCTTCACTCTTAAGGTTCATGCACACGAGCAGAATGTTATAATGGAATGTGGAAAGGGATTATGATGAAGTGGGCAGGATGTTCAAGAATTCAAGAAATAAGGAGACAGTGACATTTTAGATGCAGATCCTTAAGGAGAATAACCACCACCATATGGAGTATTACATTCATAAAGCTGCAGAAAGTATTTAAGAAGTAAGTCAACTCAGGAATGCATAAAGAAGATTTTTCCAATTGGAATGACTGCAAGTAGGGGTACAGAAATTAGGCAAGAGGGGGCTGGAATTTACTGAAGAAAACTGGCAAAGGAACCAAGGTGTAGGGAGCAAATAATTAGAGTGGGAGAGACAACAGAGTGGGATGAGGCCAAAATGATGTTTTGACACCCTGTTAGAGACTGCCTTCCCTTTCAGGGATTGCTGCAAGAATATAGGGAAAGAGAAAGGGATGAGGAGTCCTAAGTGAAATACTTGCTCTTGTAGAGTTTTTATTCAAATCTAGAGCAGAAGTTGCGGTTAAAAAGGAGATAGTTGCCAGGATATAGAAATATTGCATGATAGCTATTAGAATCAATCAGAGAAAGTTAGAAAAGAGTGGGAAGAAAGACTGGAAAAGTAATTTACAAGGGAACAATGGGAGGGCATATGTATGTCTTCCCAAGAGTGCAATAAAGTCCAGAAGGTTTAGGATTTTTGCTTGAAAGTGTTTGCATAGGTATTTTTATACCCCAACTTCAAAGAATATTTCCTAGGGTTGGCAGAAAATGCTGGAGGTGTGATGGGAAAGAAAGCAATAACTGGGAACATGTTTTTGGGGGGAGTGTAATGAGTTGACATATTTTAAAAAATTCCATACATAGCAAGCCCTCTGTCAGAAATAGTGGGGTACAACTGGTTCTAATTAAGGAAATTATTATTTTTGAGCTGGGACAGAAGATCTGAATCCCCTAAACATAAGCCATGTTAAGTTATTTCTGTTGGCTGCCAAATATGCAATTATTAGAAAATGGACATCAAAATCTAACCTAGCTGTATTTGAACTGGTAAATATTTTAAAAGAGACAGGAGAACTTGAAAAGGGATCTTTTGAAATGGGAGGGAGCAAATTACATGAAAATAAATGGATTTTGTGGGAACAATATATGTAGAATAACATTCAAGAGGAAGAGTGAGGTTTAAAGGAAAGCAAGAATTTAGCAATGTATGTTGGACTTAGAAACAGTTATAATAGCATGTATAATGTGAGTAAATGGAAACATGTTAACATGGTTGTTTTTCTTTTGTATTAATTTATGTGCGTCTATATTAAGTGATATTTTAATAAAGGTGTTTAGAGGAAAAAGAAAACATTTATACATAATACTACAATAACCATTACTAAGTGTCCTAAAACCATTATTCATATTTTTTTCCACTTATGTAATCATTTAGTTCTGATGCAAAAATATTTACAGTTTAAAACACGCTAGAAATAAATTGTCACCTTTTCAATAATTTCTGTGATAAATTTGTATCCCAGAGATCTCCTTTAGCTTTACGGAAGTCTGCCATTTTTTTTCTTAAACAGTCTAAAAGGTAGTAATCTGTTTTGACTATATAAACTGTAATTCTTACCTTGCACCTTCTTATTACTTTGTGTTTTTTATGTCAGTATAGAGGCTATTTTCCACTTGATTCAACTTCTGCGAGGAAGGCATTGTAGAGTCTTAATATTTTTTATGTAAGTTGGAGGAAAGGGACTAAATTGTAGCTATGTAATTTATCCTGATAATGTAGAGGTGACGTAGTAACATATTTGTCTTCAAGTGTATTGAGTTAGTTTAAGATTTGAACTTCATCTACTAGTATACCCGAACCAGCACAAGGTAATGTAGGTAGGTGTTTAGTGCCAGTACTAGCAGTTGGGGTGGGCACATAAAAACATCCCAAAAAATATATATATATTAGACTTATTATCAAAATTATGAATGACATAATGAATTCCGTACATTTGCGCGAATCACAACACCAAAAGCTGCAGAGAAAGAAAGTCAGTATATTGAATGTAATGCCAAATATTCAAATTCAGCATTATTCAACATACTCCTTACCCTGCACCTTTGAGAACAGCAATGGAAGTTAAACTTTTTAGCAGTATGTTCATACTGCACAACACTAAACTGCACGATCTGAAGTTGTTCTATCTTGCCTTCGTTCTCACTGATGGGTTCGGAGCTGATCCTCGGCTCCAACTCGGCCAAATGCAAAAGCTTGAGGTCTTCAACCAACTCAAAGCCTGCTCCCCATCCCATGATGCACTGGTGTTTCTCCCAGATCTTGTTTGCCACTGCAACAGACTGGGCGATTCACCAGCTCTGGCCAGTGAAAGTTTGATTTTTTCCCATTTCCCTTTAATAAAGTGTTAGTAGTTAGATAGTTCAAATAGTAGTTAAAACTGTTATTGTTCAGAGTGTTTATTCTGTAGCTTAGGAAAATAGTAGCTAGAACTTGTTGTTACTGTGCAGAGTGTATGTGGTATAGGTAGCTGTCTGTATGAATATATAGTCAGGACCAACAGCTTCTCCCCTAAAGTGCCATTGTCTACTTCATCATCACAGATCCCACAAAAGCGCAGAGACCCAGAGCTTCAGGAAGCCCTATTGGGCGATCCCTGCTCTTCGGAGACCTCACCAGCAGCTCCCTCTGAGGAGGTCCCTCGGAAGAGGATATGCAAGAGGAAGCATCTAGACTCCCTTCAGGAATCCGTCACTTTAGACACTGACTTGGATGATTCAGAAGGCTCCCCACGGTCACCCTCAGAAGATATCTCCTTCACAGATATCTTAGAAATTCTCAAACAGAGGGGTGAGTGACAGTCCATCAAACCTACTGATGACGGGTCAGTCTACCTGAAGGCTTTTGGGTCTCAGCCTTCTATCTCTTGGGTGTCTCCGCCTTTCGACAAACTCATGGACTTGGTTTGTCGAAAGGTGTGGGAGTCTCCACATACCGTGGAATCTGTCCCTAGGAGGCCCAATAAGTTTATTACCTCACCACAAGACAAGGCTTTTCTCACCAAGGGAGTCCCTGTTGATGCCGTGGAGGCCGCGGCCACCAAGAAGGAGTTATCTGAAACTTCAACGTCAGTCCATCCACTGAGTAAAGATTCAAGAGTCATGGACAGATATGGAAAGCGCATGTTTACTTCAGCGACTTTTGCTCTTAGGTCACTGAATTATCTCATGTATTTCACTAGATTGCAAAGAGATCTCCTAAAAGAGCTAGGAGATACTCTACATGGTTCAGTAGCTGTGGGGGTGTCAGATAAAATATCCTGACAGCTCTCCACTTTCAATTCCCTAACAAACTCGTCCATACGTCTACTTTCATATGCAGCTGATGGAGTGAGCAGAGCAGCGGGTACAGGAATTGCTCTTAGGAGACATTCCTGGATGTGCTTATGTTTTTTTGCGGAGCACTTTTAAGTTATCCTTTATCAACACCCCTTTCGATGGCTCGTCTCTTTTTGGATGCAAAGTGAAAGAAACGCTTACCAGGTGTGAACAAGATGGAAAGACTCTGTCTGCCGTCGGAGTCCGTTTTTCCTCTCCTACCAGACCCTATCCCAAAGGTCAGAAAGGAGGAAAGATGTGGTTCTGTAAAACTCGAGCCTTTCAGGACACGTGGTAAAACCCCCTCCGGAGGCAGAGGAGGTGGTAATAATGGAAGACTCTGTTCATGTGACAGAGGGGGTCCGCAGAACCAGGGTGACAGAGATCAGTTCTTTGGGAAGCCCTATCAGCACTCCTGAGAGGAGGCCCGCCTGTCCATCTCTGGAGGCAGTTGGGGTATGCTTATCTTTGTACCCAGACACCTGGCTAAAAATAAAAGATAGCTGGGTACAAAGCATCATACCCAGAGGTTACTCTATTCCTTTTTCTCAGCAGGTTAAACAAATCTGTGAAAAAGACAAAGTTCTGGATGGTTACATTGCAGTCGATACTTCCTTTTCTAGGAAAATACAATTGGATATGCTCGATAGATCTCCAGGATGCGTACTACCACATAAAAATGGACAGACCATCCAGAGATCACCTGTGCTTTCGGCTGCCGTTTGGTCTCACAGCAGCCGCCAGAGTGTTCACCAAATGCATGGCAGTAGTCATGGCTCACTTGAGACATTTGGGATTCCAGGGGTTTCCATACTTAGATGACTGGCTCCTAACGGCCTCCACCAGGCATCAGCTCATTCAAGCAAGGGACACTACTATGAATCTATGCTGTCAGTTGGGGATTACCATAAATTTAGAAAAATCTGCCTTATTGCCATCACAACACACCGTTTTTATAGGAGAAGATCTGGACACCACCACAATGACCTTAAAACTTCCATCAGAAAGGGTTTGTGCTCTTCGGCAACAGGTTCTAGTCCTTCTCTCAAAAGAAAAAGCTCCAGCTTTTGCGGTTCTCAAATTGCTGGGTACAGTGGTGGCAACAATCATTGCAATTCCACTGGGCCGGATGTATATATGGATACTTCATTGGCTCCTGTTCACCCAGTGGTCCTTTCAGGAACTCCCAGTGTCGCATCAGATTATACTCATGAATTCATGCAAGAAGGACCTCCAGTGGTGGCTGACATCGCAGTGTGCAACAATAGGACATCCCTTTGTTCTACCCAACCCAATTGCCATAGTGACCACAGATGCTTCCCTGATAGGGTGGGGGGGATTATCAGGGAAGAACAGCCCAAGGCACATGGAAAGAACACGAGGCTCACCTGCATGTCAGTGTCCTAGAGATGAGAGCAGTTCTTCTAGTATTGCAGTCCTTTCAAGACTCTCTTCCTCTGGGGACCATTGCAATCTAGACAGACAACATTTCAGTAGCCTGGTACATAAACAAACAAGGAGGAACCAAATCTTACTCCCTATGTTGAGAAGCCTTGAGAGAATGGCAATGGGTGAAGTCCACCCAGCACTTTCTGATAGTAACTCACATCCCAGGGAAGTCCAACATGATAGCAGACAAGCTGAGCAGGGCAATTCTGTTACCTCACAAGTGGTCCCTAAAGAAAGAAGTGGCAGAAGACATAGTTCGCATATGGGGTCAGCCTTGCTGCGAACTTTTTGCCACATCCACAAACACGAAATGCAGCAGTTACTTTGCCCTAATCCCGGGGGAAGCCCCAAGGGATGCACTTGTTCACAATTGCCCCTGGGTCTCCTTTATGCTTTTCCAACATTGCCTTTGATGCCCAAAGTTTTACAGAAAGCCAGTGCTCTGGGAAGGACCATAATTCTGATAGCCCCCTATTGGCCTCACCAGATTTGGTTCCCCTTTCTTTGGCTTCATCTACTGGAACAACCATGGATCCTGGACCCAGTGCCAGACCTCCTGATTCACTCATCGGGGGCTCTTCACCTGTCCCTTCAGTCCCTCAAATTGACAGCTTGGTTGCTCCAATTCCAAACATAGCCAGGCTTCAGAATATTTCAGCTGCAGCTCAGCATATATTGGCATCCTGTCACAAATCATCCACTAGAAAGCTATATCTCAGCAAATGGAAAAGATTTTCAATATGGGCATTACAAAATCAGATTGATCCTTATTTAGCCCCATTAGCTTTTTTTGGAATTTTTGACAAAACTATTCAATGAGGGAGCAGCTCCTGCAACTGTTAGAGTCCAATTGGCTGCAATTTCCAACTTCCCTCTTGGTGAGGAAGGGTCTAATATCATGTCTCATAGACTCTCAAAGGGATTTCTCAAAGGCACAATGCATTTAAGACCACCCATCAAACTCCACTTTCCCCATGGAATCTAAATTTTTACTATCACGAATAATTCTATCACTCTTTGAACCAGCCTCTTCATGTGACCTAAAGTATATTACATGGAAAACCATATTTCTAGTAGCTATTACTTCTGCTCGGAGGGTTTCAGAGTTACAGGCCTTGTCCATAAAACCCCCTTACATGATATTTCATAATGACAGTATGTCTCTATGGACAAATCCCTCATTTTTACCCAAGGTATGCTCAGAAACAAATCTCAGTCAGTCTATTGAATTGTCTGTATTCTTCCCAGAGTAAGGCAGTAAGGCAGAGTATATGTTGCACAAGCTTGACGTTCACAGACAGCTACGCTTCTATTTGGACAGGACCAAGGATTTCAGGAAAATGGATCAAATCTTTGTTTCCTTCTCAGACTTCAAGAAGGGTGCTCCTGTTGGAAAAAACATTTTATCAAAATGGTTACCAGACTGTATTTCCTTTACGTACAGTTCAGTGAATTCACCATTACAAGACAAGATAAAGGCCCATTCAACTAGAGAGGTAGCCTTTTCTGTCAAATTGTCAATAGATACAATTTTTGTAGCAGCCACTTGGTCAAGGCCTTTATCACTCATTACAAAGTGGATAGGGCCTCCAGAGACAGGGCTTCCTTTGGTTCCACTGTCCTGAAGAATGTACTCCCATGAGCCACCCAAGAAGATGGTGCTTGGGACACTATCTCATCAGTGAGAATGAAGGCAAGATAGAACAACTTCACATAATGAAATTATGTACTCACCATAACGTTCCATGTCAGGAGTTCATCTTGCTTTCATTCTTATGTCCCACCCTCCAGCCCCCTTCCAGGCTTCTTGAGGATTGAGAATCTGAGGTGAGGTATGGCTGTAATTGACCTTTATCTAGGGTATTCTATACTTGCTATATTGGGAGATGTCTTATTCCATTGTTGGCAGCAAACAAGATCTGAGGGAAGCACCAGCGCATCATGGATTGGAGAGTAGGCCTCGAGCTGGTTGAAGACCTCGAGCCTTTGCATTTGGCCGAGTCGTAGCCGAGGCAAGCCCCATGCACTCCCCCGTGGGGAGTCTGTGCCCTCCACACCCCTTTCAAATCATATATTCCAACTCTGAAAGGGTAAATTACCCAATCTACACTGTACCACGATCTCCACTTCTAAGATATACCACATTATGCATGAATGCACAGTGCACTTGCTGAACCGGAGACTCGAAATCATGTAGGTTCGGCAACACGGGAGTCGACCAACTGTTATTCAACATTCCATGTTCACCAAACTTGCACTCATCATTTTGATAGTAAACTTATGGTTCTACTTCAAATAAATGAAAGATCACTTTCCCAAAGACGAGTTTACTGAGATGACAACACCAAAATTTGACATTACCAAATGACCACATTACAGAATCTGTTTACAGGGTAAGTATGCAAATGGCCAACATGGGTAAATGTGTCCTTTTCCCCACTGAAGTGCGATCCGAAGTTGGTATATTTAGTTAGGATGGTTCAGGTGCAGCCCGTACATTGGGGGGGTGTAGCCCTTCACCTGGGTGGG